>NC_068376.1:26972135-26977135 GCF_023724105.1 Carassius gibelio
TCAGTGAAGAGCAAAAAGTTTATGCCAAGCCACAGCACATTCAAAATGCAATTACTGTAATGCAGGTAAAAAGAAATGGAAATACAGAAACATTTGGTCATGATGAACAACGTCAAAGGAAGACTAATTCACCTTTGACTAGACAGACGCTGTTTGTCTACAGCTTATTGTCTTAAACTGCAGTAATGATTACTTACTGATGACTGCTTGCCAGCATCTACTGCTTAAACTATCCTTGCCATAGAAAGATAGCGTTAAAATAGTATAAGTATGCAGTTTGAGAGTGTGGGTTATGGGCATACGTTGGGCTCCTCAAAGAACCTTTCTTGAGAAGAACAGTTCTACTTTATGTAAACAACACTTTAATAATCTAAAGTTAAGGTTTCAAGAATGCTAAATGTTCTTTAGATGCCAATAAAGAACCTTTATTTTTGAGAGTGATATCATTGTCTTTGTGGAGAGATAAGCTTTTTTAAAACAAGTCTTGCTCTAGACTTTCTTTCTTTCTTTCTTTCAGTACTTTTTCAATGCTGTTTTGTTACTTTCATTTCTTGCAGTTTAAATTATCCTAGTGTTTCATAGAAGAAAGAAAGCCATCTAGAAAATATCCCTTTGATTAAATTTACTATGTGGTTTGTCAGTGATAATAAACTGCTTATAATCATTCTTAGAAACTCTTTATTAAGCATTGGTGTCTTTTGCGCCATTTCATAAAAGCAATAAACCACTTCAGTTGTTTTAGGCCACTTGAGAGTTTTCTTATTAGATTCTGTACTTGGTACAGTAAGTCATTGTCATATCTCAATATGATGCATCATTTTTTTTTATCTCTAGCTAGTATCTAATGCACAGCATGAAGATCTAACAGTTACATTTAGTTTTCTATCCATACATAATGAAAGCCCAGTGTGAGATTTATTTAAGATAAATAACCCTTTCAAATGCTCAATCTGGCAACCCAGCTGTCAAACGTATAGAGCTCCGAGTATGATAAGCCATATGAGCTAAATAAGAAGGAAAGAAACCCTATGAGAAAGACAAGATCTCTGCTATATGCAAATTTATAATTACAATTTGGTAAAATCAGGGGTCGTGTTTTACAGTGAAAACTGCAGTGGCAAATGCAAAACATGCCCTAAAGAGGTTACTATGCCCTTTCTCATAATAGTATGGCTCCCCTCTCTGCCCCTCTCTACAGATGTTGTGATAACTCTGTTGTTGTGTTCAAAACCTTAGGACTGCCAGGGTCTCTAGAGACACGTTTGTGCCTTACATTTGAATGAGATAAAGAAAAGAGCCTCCAGGGCTTTCCATTCAAAGGTTTCTCTTTCCCAACGAATTTGTTTCAGCTTGGCATAAAGCACTGTGTGGTGGCCATGCACAAAATAAGATTAATCTGTGCTACTATATGCTTGTCCAATAAAGTAACGTATAATAATAAAAGTGAAGACTGGAAAATAATAATTGCATTGGAAAAGGTTGAGGCCATGTTATTGCATCATTTATCTACAGTATGCTAAATGTTAATATTAGGGACCATCAATAGATACAACATTTCAAAAACAAATTACTTTATATTCCAACTGATTAATCAAATTAAAAAAAATGAATTGCAAATATCAATATTTGCTAAGGCAAGACATTACAGGCATACAGGCCTACATTTAGCAACCTAGGCTCATACTAGCACAGTGCTGGTTAGTGCTGATATGATGCTGGTTTAGCTGGTAGACCAGCACAGTCATGCTGTTCTCAATCTTAATGGAGCTGGTTTACAAGCAGGGTCTCGTAGGGTTGAGAAGGCCAGCTCTCTGTATGCAAACAGTGTGTTTGGGAACAAGCATTGTTTTTATTTGCATATTTAAATATTAACACATTAATGATGTAAAATCCATATAAGAGCATATAAATTGCATTTTAAATGTGATTTATTGTAATTCATTTATTTTGCTCCCTCTGTTGAGAGTGGAACTGAGATTTAGTTGTTTTAGATACAGTATATTATATTATTAATCAGTGTTACCTGAAGTTTTGAATATCAAAGAAAACATTTTACTAGTTAAAAGTTTCAAAGGATTTTTATTTTCAATCTCAAAGGGTCTGTATACAAATCTTTTAAAAAGAGCTTGTGTACATTGCAAAACAAAAACAGTTAGAGATACTGTATAAAAAGAAAGAAAAGCGCCAAATAACATAATCATAAGAAGTTTGTTCAATAACAAGGTTAGGAGAAGTTCTTGATAATGAAATTTCAGAATTGACAGCTGCTGTTTTTAAAGACTTTAATGCTAATTAGATAACTTATATGTCAAAAATCCATGATGTCAGTCACTGATTCCAAAAATTGTACAAAGTAAAATGTATGTCAGGAGCATGAAATATTGTAGACAATAGTGATTGCACTTTCAACAGTTGCTGAAAGAAAATGAATTCAACCAAAGTCAAAATCACCAACACTAATAAATATGATTTATTAGACTTCAACAACTTGTATACATGTATGGGATAAACCTAACCTGCATTATATGTTGTTCTTTATTAAGTTATGTTTTACAATTAAGTGAAGTGACATTCAGCCAAGTATGGTGACCCATACTCAGAATTTGTGCTCTGCATTTAACCCATCCGAAATGCACACACACAGAGCAGTGAACACACACACACACTGTGAGCACACACCCGGAGCAGTGGGCAGCCATTTATGCTGCGGCGCCCGGGGAGCAGTTGGGGGTTCGATGCCTTGCTCAAGGGCACCTAAGTCGTGATATTGAAGGTGGAGAGAGAACTGTACATGCACTCCCCCCACCCACAATTCCGTCCAGCCCGAGACTAGAACCCACAACCAACCCTTCGATTGGGAGTCCAACCCTCTAACCATTAGGCCACGACTTCCCCAATTAATTGGACAGTTAGTGAAATGTATTATGAATGTGAAATGTACTGTAACTAAGAAATGTGATATGAAACTAAGAAATGTGATATGTAACACATATGTGAGTTCTGTTGTGGTTTTGTTGGGATCATACCAGCACCCAAAAGATAACATGCTGGTCCACCACACCAGCATCCCAAGCTGGTCCCAGCATGCCTTATGCATGTCCACCAGCACACGTACCATGGGAAAAAGCAACCAGCATCCCAAACTGGTCCCAGCATTCAAAACAAACCGTATGCTGGTAACCAGAAATGCAGTATTTTTTTTTTTTTTCATTTTTTTTTTTTTTTTAGCAGGGATGATTTTCACTTGCAACGTGAACCATCCGAGTATGAGTCCCATGAAACATGAGTCATGATAAAAGAGTACAAAGACTCATAGAAGCAAGCCAAAAAGGCAAGGCTGCTTCAGCAAATGTGTTTGCTTTTGTTAACACTATTGGTTAGGTTTAGGGTCAGGTTTAGTGTAGGTGGTACTTTATTTTCAGACGTGATAGAGCATTAATCTTTTAGCACCATGCACTCACCAGACATTTCATCCCTGAACTGCTGAGATATACTGTATATATAGATATAGACACATAGATATATAAAAAAAACTATTACCACATTTACATTCATCTGTTTCAGGGGGAAAATTCAAGTCACTTTTAGCATCACACTGGACATTTCACTTTGAAAGTGTTAAGAAACATGTAAGAAGCAGTGTGACATAATTTGGCAAAAAAGCTTTAATTGCTCCAACTATAGGAAAATGACTACTTCCAGAATTGGTTATTATTTACCCTAAATGAACTTGTTTGATTGATTCCTGCTTGGTAATAATGATACTTATTTTAATAATAATGCTCTGTTGGTTAAAATATGTTAAAAACATCAGTAATAGATCCTATCAGGTGTGTCCTGCTTCACTGTATTACTTTGCCCAAAGTGATATGTAGCTCCCTAAAAAAAGATTTAGGTTTAGATTGTTAGCATAAATGATTGATGATAGACATGTTTGGTTATTGTATGTTGTACATAAATGAACAGAAATGGGTGTGTGGAAAATTGAAGCAAGATGACTTGCATGTTAGGTAATTGAGCATGATTAGCATAGGCATCCTCACATTAGCTTTGATTGAGAAGCTAAAAGACTAGAAGCATCTCAGTCCTCTCATGCATAATTCCTGCTGCTGCTTTTCATGAAGTATGTTTTCCTTTCTGTTTATGTTTCTAAGAATAGCTCTGTGCATGATTGTATTCAGCCGTTGGCAACATAGAATATTAAAACTAGTCGCTAGTTTCACTTATATTGTTTGTGGTTGTATCTGATGCCAGGACAATAACTTTATTATTTGAGTATGGAACATAATGCACATGCATTGTACAGCACTTAACTTTTGTTTTATAAATTTGAATCATTACAAATAGAGAATTATGAGGAGATTAACACTTTACTAAATATGCTAACTGCTAATTTGTCTGGGCAGGAAAGTGCTAAAAAACTTGGAGGTATTTAAAAAGCCTAAATATGCACAAAGTGGTGTTAGAGTTGAACTTTAAATTCTGATTTGTTTCATCTCGTTTGTGGTTTAGTGTGTCTGAATCCACATAGTATACTTTTTTTTTTTTAAATGACTGCAATTATAATTGTATATATTTTGATTGTGTGTGTGCATACATGTTTTTTTATTTTATTTTATTTTAGTTGTAGCTAACTATGCTCTGTCTGTATAGTGTTTTGTGCAATGATGCATACAGTCAACATCATATGTTCTTTAATAGACTGACAAATGATTGTGCTCTTGGCAAGTGAAGGTTTAGTGTGTTTTGCTCATATACTGTCATAGAGATTAATTACAGCTAACTGTGTAAACAGAGGGAAATGCAGTGCTGGCTAAAATAATTCATTTATTTATTTGAGATATCATAGCTTATATCTGCCTACTCCTCTGTGCGTGTTTCAAGCCGCAGTTTGTCTAGAAGATGAAATGTGATAATTGCCATCATTTTTCAAATATACAGACAGAAATAATATACACAGAGGCATTTTGGTCCTTTGATTATGTTTCTGTGTCAGCGTT